>NC_136411.1:399332092-399333094 GCF_051521515.1 Lactuca serriola
GGTTTAGGGTTTAGGGTTTAGGGTTTAGGGTTTAGGGTTTAGGGTTTAGGGTTTAGGGTTTAGGGTTTAGGGTTTAGGGTTTAGGGTTTAGGGTTTAGGGTTTAGGGTTTAGGGTTTAGGGTTTAGGGTTTAGGGTTTAGGGTTTAGGGTTTAGGGTTTAGGGTTTAGGGTTTAGGGTTTAGGGTTTAGGGTTTAGGGTTTAGGGTTTAGGGTTTAGGGTTTAGGGTTTAGGGTTTAGGGTTTAGGGTTTAGGGTTTAGGGTTTAGGGTTTAGGGTTTAGGGTTTAGGGTTTAGGGTTTAGGGTTTAGGGTTTAGGGTTTAGGGTTTAGGGTTTAGGGTTTAGGGTTTAGGGTTTAGGGTTTAGGGTTTAGGGTTTAGGGTTTAGGGTTTAGGGTTTAGGGTTTAGGGTTTAGGGTTTAGGGTTTAGGGTTTAGGGTTTAGGGTTTAGGGTTTAGGGTTTAGGGTTTAGGGTTTAGGGTTTAGGGTTTAGGGTTTAGGGTTTAGGGTTTAGGGTTTAGGGTTTAGGGTTTAGGGTTTAGGGTTTAGGGTTTAGGGTTTAGGGTTTAGGGTTTAGGGTTTAGGGTTTAGGGTTTAGGGTTTAGGGTTTAGGGTTTAGGGTTTAGGGTTTAGGGTTTAGGGTTTAGGGTTTAGGGTTTAGGGTTTAGGGTTTAGGGTTTAGGGTTTAGGGTTTAGGGTTTAGGGTTTAGGGTTTAGGGTTTAGGGTTTAGGGTTTAGGGTTTAGGGTTTAGGGTTTAGGGTTTAGGGTTTAGGGTTTAGGGTTTAGGGTTTAGGGTTTAGGGTTTAGGGTTTAGGGTTTAGGGTTTAGGGTTTAGGGTTTAGGGTTTAGGGTTTAGGGTTTAGGGTTTAGGGTTTAGGGTTTAGGGTTTAGGGTTTAGGGTTTAGGGTTTAGGGTTTAGGGTTTAGGGTTTAGGGTTTAGGGTTTAGGGTTTAGGGTTTAGGGTTTAGGGTTTAGGGTTTAGGGTTTAGGGTTTAGGGTTTAGG
>NC_136412.1:0-5000 GCF_051521515.1 Lactuca serriola
AAACCCTCATAATGGTGAATTACGTTCTGAAGAAGGTTTGTACATGAAAGCTTTTCTTAATGCTTGTAAAGAAGAAGAGATGGTCTTAAAACAAAAAGCCAAAGTGCAATGGTTAAAGGAAGGAGACAGTAATTCTGCGTATTTTCACAAAGTTGTCAGGGGCAAGATAAACAAAAATAGAGTTGAAACCATTTTGGGCAATGATGGGAAATGGAAAGAAGGTGAGGAAGCTTATAAACAGATTGTAAATTATTTCAGTGATTTTTTGGGAGTTGATAGTGAAGTGTGTCCTATCAATAATCCAGAAGGTCTTTTTGAAAATAAGTTGAATCAAGATCAAGCTCGTGATATGGTCAAAGAAATTACTTGTGAGGAAATTAAAGCTGCAGTTTTTGATATTGATGATGATAAAGCTCCTGGGCCGGATGGTTATTCTTCAAAGTTCTTCAAGGCTGCTTGGGTTATTGTAGGGGAAGATTTCTGTAAAGCAGTAAAAGAATTTTTTTGTAAGGAAAAGATCCTTAAGGAGATCAATGCCACAACTATTTCTTTGGTTCCTAAAGTTCAAACGCCTGGTAGAGTTGGGGATTATAGGCCGATTGCTTGTTGCAATGTGGTCTATAAATGCATCAGCAAAATAATAGTGAAGAGGATTCGTGATCATCTGAAGTTTCTTGTTTCGGATAATCAATTTGCGTTTATTCCAGGCCGATCCATTCTCGATAATGTCCTGTTGTCTCAAGAATTGGTGAAGGGATATCACATAGATAGAGGTTATGCTCGGTGTGCTCTAAAGGTGGACATCCAAAAAGCCTATGATACTGTTAGTTGGAAGTTTTTGCAGAATATTCTGGTGAATTTTGGGTTCCATAATTCCATGATTTCATGGATAATGAACTGTGTTTCAACTTCTTCATTTATGATCAACATCAATGGAAATTTTCATGGTTATTTTCAAGGGAAGAGAGGATTGAGGCAAGGCTGTCCTTTGTCTCCCTATCTTTTTACCCTTGTGATGGAAGTCTTCAATCTGATGCTCAAAAGAACTATTCATGAGAATGTTGGGTTTAAATATCATTGGAGATGTAGAGCTCAGAAGATAACCCATCTTTGTTTTGCAGATGATTTGATGCTTTTTTGTCATGGAAACACTGGATCCATTAAAATTATCAAGAAAGCTATGGATGAATTTGCTGGAACTGCTGGTCTTATTCCGAATTTGTCAAAAAGTCACATTTTCTTTGGTAATGTGAAAGAGCCTTTTAAGAGAAGAATTCTTGATGTGCTTCCTTTTGTTGAAGGCAAACTTCCTATGAAGTATTTGGGAATTCCTTTAATTTCTACTAGGCTTTTTACTAGAGATTGCAAGAAACTTGTTGAAAGAGTGAAGTTAAAAGTTAGTAACTGGAAGAATAAAATGCTTTCATATGCTGGGAGATTTCAATTAATTAGCTCTGTTCTTGCTTCTCTTCCAGTTTATTGGGCTTCTGTGGTTTTGATTCCGAAGAGCATTACCAAAGACATTGAGAAAATCTTGAGAAACTTTCTTTGGAATAGTGGGGAGAGCAGGAAAGGAATAGCGAAAGTTTCCTGGAATGAGATTTGTAAGCCTAAGGGTTATGGTGGTCTTGGGTTAAAGAATTTGAGAGATTGGAATATTGCCCTTTTATCCAGTAGAATCTGGAAGATTATAAGTGGGCATAACTCTTTGTGGGTGAGATGGGTGAACTCTCATCTTCTGGAGGGTAGAAGTTTTTGGGATGTGGATTATAAAGACAAAATGAGCTGGAGTTGGAGAAATCTCTTAAAAATTAGGCCTCATCTTCGTGATTCTTTTTATGTTCAAATTGGAAGTGGGGATGGAACTTTCATGTGGTTTGACAATTGGCATCATTTGGGGCCTCTAAGTTATGTTTTGTCTCCTAGGGAGATAGCCAATGCTGGATACAATATTAGAGATAAAGTGAGTGATGTTATTATTAATGAAGATTGGAGTTGGCCTGAAGAATGGATTAGATTGATACCACAACTAGGAGATTACCATGTTCCTAGTCTGATCAGAGGAAAAAAAGATGTTGTGTTCTGGTTGAATTACAAAAATGACTTAGTTCCATTTGCTGTCAATCAGGTTTCTGCTTCTCTTACATGTCGTGAGGTTCCTGTTGAGTGGCATGATTTGGTCTGGTTTCAAAATAGAATATCAAGTCATTGTTTTATTTTGTGGCTTGCTATTCGTGGAAGGCTCAGAACTCAAGATAGAATGAAAAAATGGAAGAATTCGAATGATTTCTGTTGTGTGTTTTGTAATAATCAAATGGATTCTCATTCCCATTTGTTTTTTGAATGTAATTTTCCTTTGATGGTGTGGGAGAGTGTGAAAGCTAAAGTGAAATTAAGGCATAATCCAGGTGATTGGTTTCAGATTGTTCAGGAGCTTCAAATTTCCCTAAAGAAGAAATGCATTGGTAATTTCATTCAAAAGATTGCTCTAGCTGCTTCTATATATCACATTTGGAATGAAAGAAACAGGAGATTGTTTGGAAGGAAAAGAAATTCAGTGGATGAAGTAATAAAGAATATCATGGAAGACATTAGACTAAAGATGTTCAGCCTTAAATGGGGTTATCTTGGTCTTAATGAGGAAATTTGTAAGGAATGGAATGTTCCTGTTAAAAACAAATATTATTTCCATGGAAGTCGAAATTAATTTGAAAAGCAGGCTGTATGAAGAATTATCAGAGGGGCTGGCATGGAATTGGAGGGATTTGAGCTTTTATGGAGCTCGGATTGAGAATATAAGAAAGAATGTAAATAAAAGCGGAAATTCAAATAAGATAATTAAAGGGTATTTTGGTCAAAAATGGAATTTTAATAAATTGGATGAATTATTAGTGATTATCTTGAATTTTGAAGGTATCGGCTATAATTCTGATACAGGGGATGGGAAGAAGATGGATTTGGATAATAAAGATAGCAGGTGCGTTTCTTTTATTCAGGGGCTGTTTGGAGTTTGGTCTAATAAAGAAGCGAGTGGAACAGTATATGTCGTGGGTGATAAGCTTAGTTATATTGAGAGAAGGAAGTCCTTGCGTCTCAGCAGTAGTTGGTACAGAAAAGGAAAAAATAAGAAGCAGGGGTATCCTGGGATTGAGGGGTATTTCGGTAATTCAAAACTTTTCTGGTTTTTTCTTCCTGTTCGAGATAATTGTGGGGGAGAGGATAATTGGAAGACTCTTACAAAAAGTGAAAAATTAAAAATTTGGATTAAAGGGTATTGTGGTCATTGTTGGGGAAAAATTAATATGGATGATCAAACTGTGAAGTGCTTGGGGATGATCGAAATTTGGAGGAAGGGCATAGCGAATGGGAGTCTGAAGGGTGGGTTATTTGATAAACAATTGAAAGATGAAATTGGAAATGGGTGGAGTGATATTCAGCGGGTTTTGGATTCAAATAAGATAAATAACAAGCGAGGGCAATTTGGGCATTTTTATAATATTGATGAATTTTGGTGCTGGAAAGATCTTAATGGAGGTTCGCTGGATTTGCAAAATGGCTGGAATAAAATTAATGAGAGTCAAAATTCTTTTCATGTTCGTTTGAAGAGGCAGGGGCATTTTGGTCAAAATTATGAGAAGAGTGTCATTTTTATTCATTATATGATGATCCTTTGGAGTTTGGAAGTTAAGATACAAAGAAGGAACTATTGGATATGGATGAATTCTTTTGTTTTAGAAGGAGTTCATATTCAATATATTTACAAAAGAATTGACGGATATGGGATTTTTACCAATTTTTCCCTTAAAATTGGATTGCAACTCGGTTTAATCCCGAGTATCATTTGGTTTATACCTTATGATGTGGTTAATTTTCATCAATATATGGGATTTATTTCCATTTATTGTGAAATCCCGCCTTGGAAACAAGGTGTGTACTACCAAGGATTTGACGAAAATGGGAGTTTTTTCATTTTTTTCCTTAAAAATGAATTGCATCTTGGTTTGATCCCAAGTTTCATAAGAATTTTTTCTTGTGAAGTGGAATTCATAAATTTGCATATGGGTCCTATCCCCATAAGTTGTGGTTTTTATCCTATTCATTTAGGATTCTCCACGTTTGTGGGTGCCACTACTGGTTCGATCAGTAAGTGGTGGGATATTCACCCGTTAATAACCAGGCTTGGGTACGTCATCCTTAGACTGTACCACCATGTTTTTGGCATTTTTTGGTTAACAAAATGTCACTTTTTTGGCTTTTTTTGTCTTGGAAACGAGACATGTATATAAAAGGAATTGACGGAATCGGGATTTTTATCACTTTTTCCCTTAAAAGTGAACCCCCGCCTTGGAAACAAGGTGTGTATATCAAAGGAATTGACGGTTTTGGGATTTTTATCACTTTTCCCTTAAAAGTGAACCCCCGCCTTGGAAACAAGGTGTGTATATCAAAGGAATTGACGGAATCGGGATTTTTATCACTTTTTCCCTTAAAAGTGAAATTTTGTCTTGGAAACAAGATGAGCTTATTCAAGGAATTGACGGTTTTGGGATGTTTCTCACTTTTTCCCTTAAAAGTGATTTTCCGCCTTGGAAACAAGGCAAGTATATTCAAGGAATTGACGGATGCGGGATTTTTATCACTTTTTCCCTTAAAAGTGAACACAAACCATGGAAACATGGTTTTTACATTCATGGAATTGACGGATATTCTCCTTTTAGTTTTGTTGATGATGGAGAAATTATAGAAAACTTATTAAGAGTTGTTGGGTTTGAAGAAGATTGGAAGACCTTATTGTTGAGGATTTTGAAGAGCTTGGATATGCAAAGAAGAGGTCTTGAAGAGGGTTTGATGCAAGGAAGAATTGGAGAGACTTTGAATGTTCATATATTTTTTGGGAGTCATAGGGATAAGAATTGGAAAAATTGGAAAATTGTGAATAGAGATGATAAAAGAAAGTCTACTTTTAGCACTATTTTTTCGCTTTGTTTATATGGTAATAA